>NW_020955336.1:566762-567928 GCF_003031625.1 Empidonax traillii | reverse complement strand
GACAGGGAGGCGCCCTATCTCTAGATAGCCCTGCTTTGAAGATGTTCTTACCAAACTTTGGATCAATAAACCCAGTAAAATTTCGATAATAAAGCAAAGAAATCTGCAGACCCCCTTAAATTTTGTGCACGAAGACCAAACGAAGACCCCAGGGAGGGTAAGTATAAAGTTTTCTTTTTTTTGGTGAGCCGTTTGGTTGGGGGAGGGAATCCTAAGGTGTGCCTGTGTGAGTGTAAACTCTCCTGTAATGCAGTGTCACAGCCCGCGAGGTAGTGAGTCATGACCAGGAGAAAGCAAATGTGTGTACGTTTTAAAGCACCTTAGAAGGTGGGACAGAAGAAAAGCAAGCCTTCTGAATCCCATGGGGAAGGATGATATCTCCCCACAAAGCCCATTACTATGAAAAATAAAACAGTGGAGTAATTCCGCTAGGAAAAAAATTTAATCTAAGAAAAATATGATATGTTATTATATAGAAACTTGGGGAAAAAAGTCATTCTCTAATCCCCATGTTATATAGCCCGTATTCGAATATTCTATTCTATCTCCTTTGTCTCCGAATGTCATCCTCTCCATGCCCTGACAGAGACAGTGAATAAGTGATGGATAAACAAGGATTTTTTTTTGGGGCAGTATACACTTTGTTGATTAAGTCTAGTTTGTCACTACTTTTACATAGTTCTGAACTTCTAAGTGTTTTCTTTGAATTCTTTCCTTTTTTCAACTTTGCTGCACCAGGAAATTATTCTCTGTATGTGTGGTTTTTAGCAGTGAAGCTTTTATAATTCTCTTTGGTTTATAATCTTCTCTACTTCTGTGTGGTATCTGTACTGTAGTTCTGCAGGACTGAAATTCTTTTTGTGTTCCACCTTCCTCTCTGTCTTTCTATCAGATGTTCTGCCTCTACTTTTTATTTTTGATTACATTAGTTGTCCTGTGTCAATAGAAAACTAAACCAAAATATTTTGGCTGACTAAAGCCTGGACAAATGCAAAAGGGAATCTTCTTATGGCTACCGCTGTCTGTACAGTGTGAACCACCAATCTGTGTGGATAATTTATTTAAATGTATTCTAAATTCCTCCTGGAGTGCTCCCTAATCTTAGCCAGACTTCCAGTAAGGAGGAAAAGAGCAAAATACATATTTTCACACCTGCCTGTGAAACA
>NW_020955336.1:560585-563429 GCF_003031625.1 Empidonax traillii | reverse complement strand
CTTTTAAGGCAACAAACGGACAATGAATGAATATTCAACAACTGATATCGAAAGAGTACAAAAGCCCAGTTTTCAAACAAGTTTTGTGTGTCTCTGGCGGGGCGCTGGCCCCCCAGGCCACCCAGCGCTGTTTGCTTTATTATCGCTTGCTTAATAAATTTATCAATTTTTAATTGGAACTAAGTTGTCAAAATTCTTAAACTAACTTATAACAGTACATGCCTTCATTATGGCTCATATCACCACCTCTGGCCCAAGTATTTCGATGTCTTTCTGACAGTGAGGGCATTCTATTCTTAAAGGATTTTCCCTTGTTATTTGTGTGATATGCAATAATTTAAAGTTAAGATTTCCTTTGAAATGAAAGTGTTTGTTGTCTTCTCCAGTCTGTGTTGCATGCATCTTGTTTTCCACCCTTGTCAAGCATTAGGGAGGAGGAGAAGGGCATCTGTGTTATTCCTGGCTTTGTACAGTATTTCACAACATCTTTTTAAGGACAGTGGAGAAAAAAAGGAATTTTTTTGTTCTTGTCAAGGGCTATTGCTTATCTTGTGGACACAGGGGCAGTCATTGTTGTATATTCATAAATTATAACCAGCATGTGAATAACTGAGGCAAGGCATTCTGAATAACTTTGCAGAAAGCAGGAGTTTTGTTTCATTAGGGCAACTCTGGTGCCTGCTTTAAGAAATAGAAGTGATGACAATCTAAAAGAAAATGTAGATAGGAAGGGAGCCTGGCCAGCTGAAGTGTTTTTGATGTGTATGGTATCTCTGATTACCCTTACCACATGTGGGAATGCAGAGGAATTAAGTGTGTCATCATTGGGAATAGTTTGTTCTCTTGGGTCCACTGTGTCAAACAACTCACAGCCAGGGTATAAACAGACATTGGCTTTGCATTGGTCATTGGTTCAATTTTACCTTTTAAAGGCATCAAAGACCAATTAATAATGAAAAGGCTGAAGTCAAGAAGTGTCTCAAGTCTTCCAATCTTTCAAAAAACCTCTCTTCTTCTCTCTCCTGTCTGTGAGCTTAATGCTTCAAGCTGACAATGACAGGAGTTGAAATATCTCCAACTCTGCCATTATTATACAGTTCCAACCCTGACTTAAGTGGTGCTACCATGTTTCTTGCTGAGTTAGGCTCTTGAAAGAATTAGAGTAGCGTTCTTTTGATTGCCAAATCAATACCAATAACCTGTAGAGCTCTTGAGCTCATGCAGGCGATGACAAAATCCTTTTTATTCTTGGTGACTTGTTCTTTACAATCTGGAGTTCGTAAAGGATCTCTGCCCTGAGCGTGGAGAATTTTTCCCAGATAGAAACCACTCAATCACATGTTTTGTAGTGCTTAGATTTCCCCACGTAGCTCTGGATATTACAGTGCCTACAGAAGGTGATTGCATTTTAAGTTTGCAGAGGAAATGGTGGTGGTGGTTGTTCCTTTCAAGTCACTTCAACACAGAGCACTTCTTACAGCAAAGTCGTTTTTTCACTGCTGATGAAGCTTATGTCTGGCTGTGCAGTGAAGTTCAATATGTGTGCAGTGTCAGTCAAATATGCTGGTAGGAAAAAATTACTGAAGAAAAAAATTTCATGGTATTCAAAAAAACTCAGAGTAAGTTGGGCCCTGTTGTTCATCAGAAAAGACTTTGGACAATAAAATTGAACTGCAACAGTTATGATTGTATCAAAATAAATGTTTGAGTGATCTTAAAAATATTTCCATGGTGTTTCTGCAGTTTTCAGAAAGTCTGCAGGTGTCTGTGGCCTGATTTGTGTGTGTGTCTATTCAGTTACTCCAGGGGTGGGCTACTGTCACACTGGTGTTCTCAAAGAACAGGCAGCGGTTTTGTACTGGGGTAGTTCTGGTTCTTTGGGCAGCTGGGTAAGAAAAGCGTGACCATTTATGGGTGCCTGACTGGATCACTGAGTCAACAATGAGATGGAAGAGGTCACTGTGTGTGTACGTCCCTTGTGACACTGCAATGTGTCACGAGGTGTGCAACGTTGTAGGACACCCTCCCACTGCCCGTGGTGTGCTGTCTGTGGAGAGCTTCACCAGCCTCCCTGTTCTTCACATCCTCAGACAGTTCTTCCCAATGAATGCAGCTGACAGTCTTTTCCATTTACAATACTGTGCCGTCTGGTTCACCAAGGCTCAGCGGGAGCTTTGGCCTCCTGCACATCTGCACAGAAACAAGTTCTTACTGCCGGTGCTCATGGGTGGTGCTCAGTTAGAGGCAGCGTGTACTTGTGCCACAGTGTGTGCTCGGGTTGTGTAGCAGTCACTCGCGTCAATGTGCAGGTCTCTGTGATCAAGGACGGTGGTTGAATCTCTGCCTCGATTCTGCCTGAAGTAGCTTTCTCCTTGTCACACTGTCAGCTGTGGTGTCCCACTGCACACACTGATCATAGAATCATAGAATAGATTGGGTTGGAAAAGACCTCCAAGATCATCAAGTCCAACCCCTGATCCAACTCCAATTACTATATCATGGCACTAAGGGCCACATCCAATCTCTGCTTAAAAACTTCCAGGGATGGTGAATCCACCACCTCTCTGGGTAGGCTGTTCCAATGCCTGGTTACCCTCTCCTTAAAGAATTTCTTCCTAACATCTAACCTAAACCTCCCCTGGCAGAACTTGAGCTCATGTCCTCTTGTCCTGTTGTTGGTTGCCTGGGAGAAGAGACCAACCCCCACCTGGCTATAACCTCCCTTCAGGTAGTTGAAGAGAGTGATGAGGTCACCTCTAAGCCTTCTCTTCTCCAGACTAAACAACCCCAGCTCCCTCAGCCTCTCCTCATAGGACTTGTGCTCAAGTCCCTTCACCAGCCTCG
>NW_020955336.1:521358-560406 GCF_003031625.1 Empidonax traillii | reverse complement strand
AGACCAACCCCCACCTGGCTATAACCTCCCTTCAGGTAGTTGAAGAGAGTGATGAGGTCACCTCTAAGCCTTCTCTTCTCCAGACTAAACAACCCCAGCTCCCTCAGCCTCTCCTCATAGGACTTGTGCTCAAGTCCCTTCACCAGCCTCGTTGCTCTTCTCTGGACCCGCTCCAGCACCTCAATATCCATATTGTCATGTGGAGAATAACAAACATGATATGCTCATAAAAGTAAAAGTTAACTAAGCAATGTGTAAACTCGTGAGTTTGAACTCAGTGATATGCAGAATCTCCAGGTTGATGATGCCATGTGATGTCGTTTCATCAAGTGCAGGTTTTATCAGACTAACTTAATATCTTGGCAAGAGAGCTGACTTTTAAACAAGGGTAATGCAATGAAACTAATCTGTCTAAATTTAAGCAAAGTATTTGACGTAGTTCCTCAAGGGAAATTATTATTAAGGAATGGGAAAATGGGGATTAATTAAAAAACTGAAGTGGGTAAAAAGCTTGCTAAAGTAGAAGCTTTGGTGAATTGTATTGAAGGGAAAGTTCCCACACTGAAGAGAAGTTACTAGTGCTGTTTCTCAAGGTTTGATGTGGAGAGCAGTCCTGTCTAATATTTCAATTAGTGACCTTGTTACAAGAACAAAGTGGGTTGCAATTATAAAATTTGTGTCTGACACAAAGTCAGAAAGTATTACCAGTTTTGGAGGAGGACTGAATCATAATTTAGGATGGCTTAGATAGACTTAGGGGAATAATTCTTTCTGAATTATGATCCAGTCTTCCTCTAATACCAGCAATACTTTCTCATTTTGTCATCCACAAATTTTATATGGCCTTGTAGACTTGACTAATGGAAGTGGAATGAAGTTTAATTGTACAAAGTCAAACACATAGAGACTAATTACAATAACTTTTGCTATGAGATGGAACCTTATCATTTAGATTTGGCTATTTCATAGGTTGTGATGTGCTGGAGAGATGATGACACTGTAGGTCTGGTTACAGGTGTTGTGCTGGGGGTCTAGAACTGATGAACTGACTTCCATCTAATCCTTTACACCAATACAGGTGAGAGACCTAAAAGTCTGTTCTGGGATGGACAATGGCTTCATCTAACTTGGAGCTCTAACTAGAGATGGTTAGTTCAAGGGGTATTTTGTTCTGAATATTCTAATTAGGAAGCACAAAGAGGCTGAAGCTCAATTATGCTGTAACTCAGACTCATAATGACTGTAACAGCAGATATTATTTCAGCTTCCCTTTCCAAGGCTCGGGTCAGTTATGATCTTCACATCCATTTTGGGCCCTTCACTACAAGGAAGACACTGAAGTTCTGGAGCTGTTCAGGGCAGTGGTGGAGTCACCGTCCCTGGAGGGATTTAAAAGATGTGGCACTCAGGGACCTGGTGTAGTGGTGGGTTTGGCAGTGCTGGCAATGGTTGGACTCGATCTTGGTGATCTTTCCTAACCTTGATGGTTCTGTGATCTCTTGTACTTCATCTAATTCTGACAGTTGATCGAAGGTGTGAAATCTGTTGGTTTGAGAGCACTTGAAATGACGTGGAATGAGTTTTTAAAATGAAGCAAACAGTGAATCAGTCACTAATTCGTTGATTCTCAGGTCATAATATTCATAACACTACTTGGAATAGTTGAAAAACTGTCATTGCTGTGGTGGTTTCTTGTCTGTCTGCTGTATTTTCATAGGTTTCTAAAAGCCAGTTATTTATATCTTATTAAAAATTCTGTGCTGATGTTTATTTTTCTGTAGTTTTGTGAAGTTTTTGTGCTTACAGCAAGGCACAGACAGCCATTGACCAATGTGAGTTCTGGGAAGGGGTGAGCCTAGAAGAGGTCAAATTGCACTGAAGTTTGCCAGGAAATGGTCCCCTAATAAGCACCAGCATGTATTATTGAATTATTTTGACAGCACACACTACATAGAAAGGAACCATTGTCTATAAAATCCTCACAAAGTTCTTGTTGAATTCTAAGGTTACTGTCAAACATTGAAAATTAATGGCCAAGAGCTCTGATAAAGCCAGAAAATCGAACACTGAGTAATTAGAAAATGCCACACTTAACTAAAATCTGACCATATATAAACTGAGGTTTCTCTAATGTAAAAATTCAGTCAGGTTTACGTGGTTTTTCATATGAACAGGTGCAGAACTTGATACCAGAAATCTTGTCTTGTTGACTTTTGTTCTGTGCCCTAAATAATGGAACTGCCCAGGATCTCCCAAAAGGGTTCTTACAAGCAAAAAAAGAACCAAAAACCTGTAACATTTCCAGAACATGTTCACAGAAATGGCAAGATCGTGTTTTATCTGACCTTTAAAGGAAAAACCTCCCCACCCAAAGAAAACTTCAGCCATGGAAAACTTCCCTGTGCGCTCTTAACCTTTCAGAACACCCTGGAAATGGGAATATCGTAATGAAAATGACGAAGGCATCTCTGACAGAGTTATCTCAGACATCCAGAATGGTACAATACAGGCCATTACCACTGCTGGGAGCATTGTTCTGGGCACTGCTATAAATGCTAACTGGTTATATAAAGGTTTTTATAAGGTTCTAAATTAGACTATTATCTGAATGTACGTATTAAGGAGTAGGTATTCAGTAGGGTATATTGCATTTCTACACCATAAATTTTTATCCATCGTGTCTTCATATACACAATATTAACAAATGTAAGGTTTCTCAGAGCCTTTTGAGATATTTAATCAGATTATAGTCTGGTAAATCATTCACACAAACTATTCCACTGACCTGAACAGAGCTGTTCCAATGACAAACTACAAATGGGGGTTAATAGTGTGATCACAAAATAGCTCATAAATTACAAGGATTTTGATATTTCTGGGGCAGTTAATTAAAATGGGAAATGCAAATTGTAGTAGTATAACTGGAATTATGCAGAAGTGAAGTCCGTTTTGGAATTTTCTTTGGAAGAACAGCAAAAGTAGGAGTTTTTATTGACACCTTCTAGAAACAGTGGCTTTAGACAACAGCCAGGGGATTTCTGAGGCTTTGAGAAGCTGAAACATGACTCTTAAATAACAGGACAAAATGCACTATAGTGTTTCCAGGGGTATTCCAGCCAGCAGGGGAGCTGATTTCTGAAGGTGAGGCTGCCCCAGAGAAAACTGGGCACTAGAATCAAGTCCCTCCTGCTTTGTCAGAGTTCCCACTCCCTGCTGCAGACTGTGGGGTCTCGAGCTTTGCTGATTCTTAAACTCCCTGTGCAAGTGCTCAAATACTTTTTCTTTCCCCCCCCCCATCATCTACTCTCAAGAGAAAGAACAACCAAAACTTCTCATCCTATTTTGTGCCTGGCAAGGCAAATTTGTGGGTCTTTTCCCAGTATCCCTCTAAGTGCTGAACCTGGTTAGAGTACAGGACTTGAAATTTTAAGTGTCACAGTGTCCACATCCAAGCAAAAGCAGTTGGATTTTAATTTCCAGTTGTGTTTCATGCATTAAAACCACTTATAGGTTGTGGCTGAAAACTCTATTACTGTATTTTTTGTTTTCTAACTTATGACTCTGTGTTCCTTTATTTCTTTGTTTCTGTATCTCTCTAGGAGATAAAAACAAAATTTCTGTGTTATTGGAGTAATATATCATAATAGGGAAACATTTAAGAACATATAATAACTTATTTTTTCTGTCTCTTATGATCCAGAAGGAATTAAATAATAAATAATAAAAATACAGAGATGTGGTCAGAGTTTGGAGCTAAAGTAGATTCAACCTACTTAACTTCTGCTCATGGCTAATACAATCTAATATGCTAGTAAGGTGAGAAAGCTCTTCTGTAGGAGCAAGGCACTTTATTTTCATGAGAAACTCAGGCTGCTCTTGGTGCTGAACTCCTGCAGTCTGAGTTGATTCACCACCCAGCCCTCTTTGCAGGCAGTGCCTCCTCCCTCAAGTTCAAGGGTTTTGAAACCAGGCACGGTTTGAAGGGCCTGCAGTCCCAAGGGCTTCTCTTATGCAAGAATTCCTAGAACTGGAGCATATTAGAAAAAGCAGTAGCAAGTGTTGGAGGGGAATCTTTGTTCCAGTCCTGAATATGAAAGTAGAATACTTTCTTTGATAAATGTCGATCCAGACTCCTGACTGAATATTTCAGATCTTAAGTCTCAGCCATGAAATAGTTAACTATTTTTTAACATGTGTAAGATGCAAAGCATTTAAACATGCTTTTCTGTAAAGATGATGAGTAGTTGTGTGTATTGTTTCACAGTGCTCAAGCAGTCAGTAGTTATTACACTTTCCTTAGCTAAGCTTAAAGCCAAAGGGAAGGCTTTGATGCTGGAAATTCTGGGAGAAAACCTTGAAGGACTTATTTTTTTCCATTTTTTTTGCTGTTTTGCGCAAGGAGTTGATTGTTCACTATGATCCTGGTAAAACAACACTTGGACTCCGTGAAGTAGGATGTAAAAACTTATATCCCTTCAGATTCTGGGAACCTCAGATTGTTTGAGATCAGATGGGCTTCCAACCAGGCTGTGACACACCAGGCAGATCCAACCTGTGGGAAACTTGCCCATCAGTTTGGGCTTCTTTGAGATCTTTCAGGATTTTGTTAATAAACCCCTAATTTTAGTGGTTATTTCTGTTGTCAAACCAAACTGATGTTCACACAAGAACTTGTTGTGGCACTTGAAGGCAGGGCCATGTGTGTTGTTGAGGGGCAGCTCCCCCAGCCCCCTTGCTCACAGCTAAGGTTCATGTGCAGCTCGAGACGAACCTGAAGTTTAAGCTGTACCTGCAGCCCAGCACAGCCTGTACCTGCTTGGCTTAACTGTTCAGTGGATCAGTAACTCCTTGATTTACAGTGACCTTCTGGTTAACATCGCTGCAGTGATTCATTTTGATTTTCACAGTTCCCATCTCCTTACTGAGAGGGACCAATCCAGTGGTTTCAGACTTTAAAAAACGTAATGGAAATTAGGATTAGGTTCTGCTGTCCTACTGGACTGTGACTTAAATGGCATTTCCAAACCTGTTTCAGGTGGAACACATATAATTGGGCATTGTTTAAATGTCCTCTGAATTTCAGAATGCTTAAGTAATACACTTCTTTGAATATTTATATACCTTTCCCTTTTCTTAGGGAGAGATAGCCAAGGAAAAATACATTTCCTGGTTCTGAAAGGGCTGGTAGTTACTAGTTCCTTTAGGAAGGAACAGCATGTTGATCTCTTTGCTTATATAGTAATGTATTTTATGGAAAAAGACTGTAATCAAGCTGATAAATTTAGTGTGTCAATGTAATTCACACCATGGCCATTCCAGGCAGCAGTGAGGAAGCAGTGCCTACTTTACTCTCTTCCCAAGCTGCAGGTTTGGTACATGACTGAAGACAGGGCTGTGTCCAGAGATGATAATACCCTTCTCAACAGCCCCCATAACACTTGGACCTGGTAGGACCAGCATGGAAGGCAGGAGGAGCCTCAACTCGCTGACCTCAGCTGAGGTGGGATGAGACTGGATGAGGTGGGATAAGACAGGAATGGGATTGGTGGACTGTGACTTGTTTAAGCTTTTGAAGCTAAAAATGCTATTTTGCATGATAATATATATAGATTGTTTTAAGCTAGTTGAGCTATTTATTTATTTATTTATTTTAAATAGACCATTTGGGAGTCTATTTAGGGCTTCACCTTACAAACAAAGCATTACTTTTTGAAGTCCTTCTCCCCTTCAGTTGATTGAGTTGCAAGTACTGTCAACATTAACATCTTGAAACATTTGCTGGAGACACCATGGGCTTGCACATTCACATTGTGCTGTAACACTTGCAAGATCACTTTAAAATAATGGTTTGCATTTCTGCACTGCAGTCCTGGGAAAGGTGTCCTTGTTTAATCGTGTAACTCTGACAGAATATTTTATTAGCAGTATAGGTAATTCCAGAACTTCTGTGCAAGAATAAAGAAATAGTTTGTTTTGTGAAGCCTGGGAAACCTAACAACACTTTCAGTCAATGTAGGGATGAAAAAGGTTATATTTATATTCTCCAGTTAATTTTTATGTATCTTACATGTCATAAAGTCTGTACTTATTCCTCTGAGACTTTGTACAAAGGATGATGCCCATTACCTGTGAATTGTCAAAATCATATGATTGGCAACTTCTATACTTTGTATAAAATAAATTTCTCTGACATTTTAGCCCCTAGTTATTAATCCAAAGTGAAAGCTGTATACCATCTAACTTTGATCCACCAAAATCCTTTTGTGCAAACACGGGGGGAAACTGTGCTGTGTGAACCAAAGAAGGAAAAAAAGAGGTTTCCCTGGAACAATATATAACAATACGTTAAAAAGAATCCAATTTCTCTGTATGAGCACATGTGCCTGAGAACTGGAATTAGTTATTCCTTTACTGCTGCCGTAACTCCTTCCAATGGAGCATATTTTTCAGGATGAGATGAGGAAGGGCTCTGGGGCTCTAATGGATACAGCAGCAGCCTTGTGCTTTGGAAACAGCAGCTCATAGCTGGATGGCTTCACGTTTAGAGCTGCTTTGGTGGAACGTGAAATTAGGTGATATTTATGTGCATCATTTAGAAGCTGACACAGTTTGGGGGTGGCAGAAACTACATCCCTCCTACAAAAAGCAGGGCATGTGTAGTGGAGTTCCCACATCTGTGCACGTTTTGCTCAAGTTCAGTGTTAATGGTCTCTGTTTTCTGAGAGTGAAGGTCCTAATGTTAAAAAGGGAATTAATTTTTTTTACTGGAAATGGAGAAACTTTGCTGTTTGACTTCACAAAAGTAAAGCTCAATTTAGGCATACAATTGCATGAGTATTTGGCCTGTGAGAGGTTTATTTTTTAAAATTATTTATATTAACAGTTGGTGGGAGATGTCTTCCTACAGAAATGCTACCAAACTGACTGTCTGTGAATGTAGCAGGAAAAACAAGAATTTAGGAGTTCTGGGCTCTAGTTCTGTGTCTTCTCTAGACTCAGCGTGGGACTGAGCAGTCACCTCACTTTGAGCGTCATCTGTAGAATGAGAAAGTTTATCCATGTTTGTGAAGGACTTGGAGATGTCTGTGCTTTAAAAGTACAAGCTTTTTTATGGACAAATTAACATAGTGATATAGGGTTTTTCTTATTGAATAAAAGGAAACGACAGCTCATTGTATGAACAAGGAATTCTTCAGCAGGTTAAGAACATACACTTTGACTTTTTGTTAGTTTGCCCTCTGCAATAAATGCCAGACCAAGCCTGGAGGCTCAGAGCTGTTGGAGTTCTGGGAGGAGCATCACAGGGAGCAGACAGCACCCTGTTCCTTTGACCTCAGCACAGGAGAGCTGCAGTAAAATACAAAGGGCTTTGTTTCCATGGCTATTGTTTCCTGACTATGAAGTGCCTGACTTTGTGAATGTGCCTGGTGATCACAGGTGTGGTTGTGACCAGTACATCTGTCACAGGGACACCGCTCTGGTTTGCCCAAACTCTGTTCTGATCAGATTTCTTTTTCATGTGAAGTATTAAGGTGTCATTAAGGCTGTTGTAAAAAGATCCTGGGTAGACTGGGAGCTTCATTTCATGTATGACACCTGCAAATCCAAACAGTGAAGCTATTGTGCCAAACAGATCTGCCCCATAAAAACTAAATGTTTGCAAATGTGTCTCTCCCTTAAGAGCCAAAAGCCTTTAACTTCATCTTGTAGCCAGCGAGAACTTGAAAGCTTGCACCATCTAATGGAAAACATCTTTCAGCACTAATAACATAATAAGAACAAATTGGGCAATGATCACACATAAAGCAGGATAGATGGCACCCTGGGAATACGGTCTCTGACAGATTGTTAAAGGTGAGGCTGTTTACCGATTTCCAAGGAAATGCTGTTTCGGCAGTGACAGCTGCAGCCTCTGCAGGGGATACTGCTGCCTGCACACTGAAATGCTGGCTCTGTGGCAGTTAGGAGAGGCTTAGGTAGAAAAAGAATAATCCCTAAACAGGCAAGAATATGCCTTTTCAATGACATGTGAGGCTGAGTGCTGTTAGAGATGGGGCAGCTGTAGGTTCAGTCCCTGTCTGCATTTGCTTTTAGCTTTTTCCTTCTAAATACAGGCACGAGTATATTTTCTTATTTGAAATGATTTTTGGGATGTTGTTACAGGTGTTTGCCTGTGTTTTCTCTCTCATTTGTCAGTTTTGCGAAGCTGCAGCCACAGGTATGCTCTATACATTGCAGTCAGTTTGAAAGGTGGTCCTGGTGTAGTTTTTTTTCAGCAATATTTCACCTCTACTTCAAAAGTGTAACTAAAGTGGCTAAAGGGAAATGGAAAGGAAGCATTTTTCCTGACACATTAAATTTTATCGATGATGATATTCCAGGTGAGGTGAACCTAAGATGGAGGATTAAAAAAAAACAAACCCTGAGATGACCTGCTTTATTTCCAAAACTCCTCCATTTAAAATGAGTAAGCAGCTACCAAAGTGCTATTGCCTGTAACATTAAATCTCCCAGTTTATACTCAGGGCTATTTCTTATTTTCTCATCCTGTTTAATAGTTAGCATGAGGCTTTACTGGTCTTTTAAAAAACATGTTTTTGAGTTGCTGTGATGGGAAATGGGGTGTTCCTGCTACTAAGGTATGCCACGGATGTTTGGGCACATTGATTATATATTAGCCCTTCTCAGGAGTCTGTAGATACTTGCCTGGAAAAATCTGCCTCAAATCACTTGATAAATGATGAAAACTGCTTTATGTCCACCTCATGGCCTTTGCAGCTCAAGTCTGCTTTACTGAGGAAGGCAGCATTTTTTTGTGGAAATAAGGAACACTGAAGGTTTAGGGCAATGGGAGGGAGAGAAATTGTGGAGGAAGGCTGTTCCCTGGTCTGGTTCTGGGTCTCCAGACATGTCTTGCCTATAGGAAATTCAAGGCTCAAAGGTTTAAGGGAGGGGAGGGAGGGATTAATTCTCTGGGTTTCCTCTTTTTGAGTTTGCTCTTGAAAATTAAATGAGTGGAAAAGTCATTTGTTATGATTTGTAAAATAGGAACAGCAGAGAAATTAAATGGACAAGTTGACCAGCAGGAGGAACCAAATGTTTGTAACAAGAAGACCAACTAAGGCAGTAAATGTATTGCACTGTTACCCATGTCAGTAAATAAAGCAGTGTACCTGAATCTCTGGAGTTTGTTTTGTATAGTAAACACATGAATTTCCCTTTCTGTTGGTTCGTTTTAGCTTGTTAGGGAGCTACGTTCTCTTGGCAAAATTACAGAGTGAAAACTGAAAATTCATGTCTTTATCATGTGTTGATAAATGTAGTAAAAGGTTGTATTTGAAGCTTTCATATTTCTCTTCATTTGATGCCCATTGATGAGGTGAAAAGATAGCTGCTGTTATTGTATTACAGTGCTAACATTTTGCATTTCCATGGGTATAACATCTCCTCTCAGTATAGGTTTGAATTTCTGAGGTTTGATAAGTTGAACATGAAGCACTTTGTCCTTGCTTGAAATTTGGCAAAGAAATTCTTCAGCCTTGAGTGATTTGAAACTCGTATATATGGAAAAAACAACAACAACAAAAGCCAAATCCAAAACACCTCACAGCTCCAGATTTTCTTTAATTAAAAAAATAAAAGGGAAGAAAAAAAGGCAGAAGCCATATGGAGAAAATGGAATCCATTTCCCTGTAGTTTAAAAAGGACAGGGCAAAGGGGTTAACCAAGGCCCATTTTTAGGAGCCTTAGAAATTTGTCAGCTGTCTCGGTGATGAATCTTCCTGGAACTGAAATGACTGGGTACAGATTCACAGTGTGTAACATGGGGATAAATTAAACATCGTGGAGGTTTCCACTGCCAGCTAATTTGGTGCTCGTCATGAACTCTGATCTCATCCTTTTTTAATAATTGCATCTCTTCTAAAGTAGACCTAAATCTTGGCCACTGGAGAACTCCACACGATCGATATCCTGTTGGTCCTCCTGCCAGCAAGATTTAGGTTTGGTTTGCAGTTGGATCTAATCTATGTCTTTTGAGGGCAAGTCCAACTCTAGGCACAGGTTTTTGCCTGCTTTGCACCCACGCTATTTAAACTGCATTCCACAAAATTCCATGGATACGAGTAAACTCTGGAACACTGAGAGAAAACTGGTGTCCATCCCATCCTTCTCCAAGGACAACCCCAGTACACTGAATTAGTGTAGGTGAGATGACTCTGCACATCCTGTGCTTGCCATATAAAGCTACTGCAAACCTGTATTCCATGGTCACCAAGATCCTGAAATCTGAGAGGTGGTCAGTGTTAAAGGAACAATGGTCAATATTAAAGGAAGAAATGGAAATACTTTTTTTTTTCTGCATATCAAGCTATGGGTAATTTTTTTTTGCCGCCAGAATGAGATGGGTGTTCAGTGTGGAACTTGTCACTTTCAAACAAATGTTATAGGATTTGAAAAGGAGTTAAGAATGCTTTGATCAGTAACATGTACAATTACTCAAGATTAAATACAAACATCAAGCCTCAGTGATTTGGACCTGAAGACAGGAGTGGGATTTTTAACCTAAAGAAGGAGAGCTGTTTCAAGTAGGAAGGATTTACCTCCTCCTGAAGTATTTGGTGCTTCTGGCTGCTAAGGGCAAATATTCAGACTTTCCAAAATAATGGCCTAATCCAGGATGGATTCTTCAAGCTGCCAGGCTGGCTGTGAGTGCTTCAAGCAGCCTGTTAGGGGTTATCCATTCCTCTGTGTCAGCTGGCTCTCCTGGATCTGGCATTTGTGTTGCTTTGCTTTCACTGGAAAGCAACAAAACAGAATTTGATTTTTTAGCAACTGATGGTGTGGGAAAAATCCTCAGCTCACTAAGAGCAACAGTATTTTGGAGAAGTGTTCCTTCACACAAGCAGGCAAAGAGGTTCATCATTTTATGGTGGCAGTTGAGACAGACTTTGACTCCACTGGCCGAGAGTCCCCATAGTTCTGGTTTCAAGATGCACATCTTGCCATTTCCACCCCCGCCACTTGTATTTCCCAGCAAGGTGAAATGACTTTCTCACCATCAATAGAAAGGCAGATAGAACCAAGCATAAACACCAAGGACCTGATTAAAGCCATTTTTTACCTTGGGGGAAAAGTCAATGCAAAACATGGAAGTGCAGCTTAACAGAACAGCCTCCCTCTGCTCCATCAGAGTTCTCGCTCATTTGCTGGCTCCTCACATAATTTTCTCTGTGTTGTTTTCTGTCAGCTCTCCATACAAACTTTGATACCTCTGGACTTCCTTGCATGTGTTCTTTTAACGATCCTTTTCTACTGAATTTCATACAATAAATAAATGTGACATGTTATGGCAGTGCATAAAATGCTGTCATTATAGATGCAAGCCAAAGTGCACAGACATGCTCTTGGCCCCAGGAAGATATATTCTTAAGAGGTGTGATGTGTATGTAGATTACCTTTCATTTCTCCCTTCTGATAATCTGCCACCTTTTCCGAACAGCTGGCAATCCCTCCTGATTATCCCTCACCTCACGACCTCCCAGAAGCAAACTGTCCTACAGGCTGCTCAGTACAGTCACACTCACAAATTAACAACATGGTATTTGCTTAAAAATCATGGCCTGTTCTGAATCTGGTAATAGCCAATTGGGCTATGATTTTTATCAAAATCTTATCCAGTTAACTTGAAGAAATTAACATTTTTCTTATGTGGTTGTAGCTCTTTCTCTTCATCTCGTTTTCTCTTCATTTATAGATTAATTGCAGGCAAACGTTTCCTAGTTCTTTGTGGTACCCAGAGTTTGATCTGGAGCTGTTTTGGTGACTGGGCTCAAATTCACTCACTCAACACCAGAGACAGGTGTTGAGTGAGTGAATTGCCCAGGGCAGAGGGCTCTGAGCTGCTGCTAAACGTGGCTGTGCCAGAAGGGGAAAGCACCAACCTGCTGTCAGACCACTTGTATGGTGGTTTTGCTTGACATAATCCTGCTCAAGGCTGTACAGTGTGCACACCTTGGTGAACAAGGCATTTGGGGAACATAAAGATAAACTTAAATAGCAATTCTAAATAAGATTTTCCTTCCTGTTTATGTGTTACCTGTTTTGATAAGGAGCTCCTTGGGGCTGGAGGATGCCTTTGCTGTGCCTGTACAGTATCGAGTGCAATAACACCCACCCTCTGTTAGAACTTACCAGATTTCCACGGAATAAACAGCAATACACAACTGCCTTTTTTTTTTTTTTTTTTTTTTTTTTTTTTTTTTTTTTTTTTTTTTTTTTTTTTTTTTTTTTTTTTTTTTTTTTTTTTTTTTTTTTTTAATTATTGAACAGACAAGGAGACAAGTGAATTGTCCAGGAAATCTAGAACTGGAGAAGGAAGTCAGAGGCAGTTGTCAATGCTGACAGCATCCATTAGGATCTCCTGGCAAGGTTATGTAGGATGGCAGTGCCTTCCCATGACAGACAGTCGTACTGGCACACCCACACACGGGTTGCGGGTGGGTTCAGGCGGGGTTGGAGAGCTCTTGGTACACAGTAAGTAAGAACAGTTGCCCTGCGCTTTCTACTCAGTAGCTGGGCTGAAGAAGTAGGTGCTAATAGAACCTATTTGGTTTCTAATTGTTATTTATTTTGTTCAGATTGTGAGCTGCAGGAAAGCTCCCGCCCTTCAGAACTTGCAATTAAAATAGCTTAGAAGTGGGGACAGTTGGATACCGCAACAATCTGGCAGAGGATAATTTTTCCCATGGAGTTAATTAATTTATTTTGTTGCAAACTAAGAAAATAACACCTAAGTTGTTTTTTGTTTGTTTGTTTGGGGTTTTTTGTTGTTGTTGTTTCCATCACTTAATCTTGCTCTGCAAAGATAAATATAGTTTTGCAGGGTCCTGGGGAAAGACTGGCTTTTCCAGTGTTATGCAGTTAAAGGACTTAGGAAAGAACAGTACTGGGATAGTACTCCTCCCCTCCCAGCACTCTGTTTACTGGGACAAACTTGAGGTTGGTGGGTGCAGAACGGCACAGAAGATGAGATGACACATCAGAAGTGCCCATTCATGGGTCAGTCTTGGTCTTCAGTGATTCAGTGACAAAGGACAGGCTGGATACCTTTCTCTGCTGCAATCAGTGTGGGGGTGAGTGCACCTTTCCTGCCACAATCTCCCTTTGCTGTTTGGCATTCCTCATCCTCTGCTCAGTGCCTGGCAAATGGACTTGCTGACTTCTGGACTGACCTACTGGGCTTTATGTTTTATTGATGTCCTATGATTTTCATGAATCCAGAATTCTCCATTCACTTTAATTAGTTGAACCCGAGTTCACCAACTCTGAGACCTTTTAAAGCATTTGGCAAGCTGCAGGAAAGTGTCACAGCTGAAGTCTCTGAAGTGCACAATGAAATCCGTGTTGAAAACTCAGGCAGGTTTTATAGGTACCTTTTGAAATCTTGAATATCAAGAGGGAAAAATACCTGAGGAAAAAAATGTGCCTACTTCTCTGCTGAACATCCCAAAAATAAACTTGGGATGATTTTTTTCTGGTTACTTAGTATAGACCTAATGCAGCTATCATTGATTAAAGCAGAATGGGAATAATCTGACTATCAAAAATCTCTCCCCACATGGTGTCTCCTCCAAAGTTATCAGTGCAGAATGACAGTGTGATGCTGATGTTACACAGAAAATCTGTTCAAGTTGCAGCTGGTGCCCCAAGTATAATTTTAAGTCTGCTGGACATGGCTCTGAATTTTTAATTGCATGCAGTATGCTTGCAAAGCAATTGCATCCTGGTGTTAGTTTACCATATAACAGCCATTAAGGAAAATAACCCATCATCCCTGGGCCTTGTGGATTTTGGCTCTGGTATCGCTGTTCTAAATCAACATTGTGGTAACTGAGCACTGAAAGTGTAGGTACAAATCTCTTGAGGCTTTAGGGAAATACAATGAGAAATATAAAAGGTCATGGCCAAAAGGCTTGAATAGTTGCTGTCACTTAGCATTTCAAATATTTAAGATTTACTTGATGAATATTTAAATATATTAATACTCTTTATCTTGAAGTGATGATGCTTAGCAGAAGCTGTTCTAGAGTTGGTGTCTGAGTTTCAGGTCTGACTCCGGCCTGTCATCTGCACTCTGAGCGTGACAGCTCTCCTCTCTTTTGCTGTCCTGAAAACTTGTTGGTTCTGTTTGCTCAATTAATTTTCTGTCTTTTCAGATCTCACTGATACAAAACGGGCAGCATGAGAAGAAGCAGTTAATTGCACGTGGAGCTTCAAGTACAGCAGAATGAACTGAGCAGGGGAGAATGCCCAGCTGGGGCAGACACCCTTGCAACCCTGCAAGAAGGTGGTGGCTGTTCTGAAGATGTTGACTTGTATTATCAGATACCCTGGAATTGCTTAACGCAAATTGGGACTGGAAGTCCAGCTTAAAAATTAGAAGCAGCCACCTTAGCTCGTCTTTCCTGCATGGGTAAGTAACCTGTCTCTGATTATTATTAAAGGTGCAGTAAATAAAAACTGTTGTCTGTATGATGTGGGAGCTGTAGGAATCCTCCAGCCTCAGGGTCAGGGTGTATCCCTGCTACTCTGCTCTCCGACTGTTTCCATGGCAACAGGTGTCAGTCTGCTGAAAACGGAGTAAACGAGAGTTAGGAAACAATTATTGTTTTAAATCTCTTCCTTTGCTCTTGCAGCCTGACAGCTGTTCCTGTGGCGATAGCAGCAGGTACAGGACAGGTGGGTTTTCGGGTTCACCTCTGGCTACTCAGTGACAGCTGAAAAATCTCACTGTGTTAAGAGCAACCCCCAGCTTGTGGGATCTGAGAAATAGGAAGTGGATTTAAACTGTTCAATAGAGAAAAAAATTTTAATATGCCTGCCTCTAGGACAATATTGATGGGGAAAGTTAAGGAAAAATGGGTGTTTTAATACTCCAAGAAGTTCTCGTGTTCCTTGGTGGAGAGAGCAGAGCTGGTCTTCACCACACATTTAGAACTTTGTATCACTGTGTGTTCAGCTCTTGTAAAACCAACTGTAGATTTCAAACCCACTCACCCTTGAGGTTTCAAAGAAAAGAACTTAATGCCAGTTTTATTCTGGTTTCCTCTTATATTTTCATGAATCTGTAGGGAGTGGGAGAAGGGGTAAAGGTTTAAAAAAAAAAAAAAGGAGGTATGCACAGAAGACATAACAAGGGAAATCTGTCACAGCATCCATCTCAGACTTTGGAGGAAATAAACACTGACAATACTTGCAAGTGTTTGGGGAGGAGTTTGTACTATTTGCCAATATTTATAGCTATTTCTGCAAAAGTATATTCCAAGTATAAATCCAAACTACAAGTTTGCCTTACGCATGAACTGAAACCTCTTTTGTTTCTCTTTATTTCTAATGTAATCATGTATGACATGAAATTGTTCATGTTCCTGTTTGCCTTCCAGGACCTGGGCTGTGCAAATAAAGCCAAGAGGCACCACGTTGGATTCTGTCTCTAGGTGGCTGCAGGAGTCTTCAGCTGACCAGGAGCTTCAAAGGAGGTATTTTATGGGAGGTGGACACAAGCCCAGAACTCTTTACAGGGGTCGAAACCAATGTGCATTAGATTCCAGACTCATTAGGTGCAGCATCTACTTGCCAGATATCTTATTCGAATCCCTCTCTGAAATCTACATCTGTCAGAAAGCTTTAGAAGCAGTAAACTAATTAAAATGTTACAGCAAAATAATTTTGCTTGCTGAAGAAACTATGATTTTACAGAGGCAGGAAAGTCTTCTTAGTGAGATAGTGCAGCATTTTAAGTTCAGCAGTCTGTCATCTCAGCTTTGAGCTCTTGAATAAAGAGTTCACAAGTCTCATGTGTCTTGTGAGATACCTGAGGCATTTGTGGGTGAGGTATGATCAGAAGTGCTAATTAATATAAATATCACTAGGCATTTCAAATGTGAATTTCTCTTTACTAATGTTAATTAATGTCAGTCTTAGGATGTATGTAGATTCTCTACAATTTTTTGTACTAATTTACTATATCAAGATCAGTGTTTCTATTTTTCTTTCACGGTCTCAGATGGCTCTCAATCTGCTATTCTGCATGGGAATCTTTTTTGCTCTCCCCTTTTTCTGCTGTTTCTTTGATCATTGCTCTATTTTGCAATTTAGAAAGTTTTCATTCCCCTAGATAATGTGCAATGTAACCCTTTTCCTCAGGAGACACATAGAATTCTTTTTAGAGGCAGCAAGACTCTGACAGCTCTGCAGAAATGCCAGACTTGAGGTTTGAATGTCAGAGGATCCCTCAGGTTTGTACCCCTGATATCTCCTGTTCACACCACCACAACGTCTCTGCAAATAGTAAAGTTAATACGCCGAAGTCAAACCAAATAACTACTGCTGTGGAAACCCTTCCCATCCAGAATCAGCCTTAGCTCAGTAGAGCAGCTCCTCAGGTTGTCTTAAATCCATGACTTGAAATCATAAAAACAAACCTGAAGGCATTTGTGGAAATCGATGAGTTTGTTAAAAAAAAAAATAAAAAAATTAAAATTAATTTCGGTCCTGGTAAATTAGCAGTGGGCAGGCTGATCTGCATCAGGAGAAGCCTACAGCCCCTTGGACAGCTGGCAAAAGGAAAGCAGCAAACCTGCAATCCCAGTGTGTTTTGCCAACCTCAACAGAGGTTGAAGAAACCCAAGAGAATAAACTTATCATTACAGGACTAATTAAAAGTTCTATCAAGTGCACTGAAAATGGGGATGGGAAGCCCATTGTTTTTCACTTCCTGCTTCCAGCTGCCCTGATGGAATTTTTTTACAGCACAGACCTAAGCATTCACAGCACAAGATGTTGGAAAGTGCACACTAATCTGCTCTTGGGTTTGAAGGTGTCCTTTACATCGTGTAACTGAGCTTATTGGTGTTCAGGATTAATATAAAAGGGGATAAACACTCTGGAGATTCCTTCGTAGGTGACACCCGTCTGTACTTCAGGAGGCGTTGGCTTGCCCCTCACAATATTCCGAAATGAGACATTTTAGTAATTTTATCATCTGTTTTGTCTATTTTACCAAATTGAAGCCTGATATTGTTTATGTAATCCTGTGGACAGTTGGTTACTCAGGTGAGTGGCTGTCTGTGTTAAGATAGAAGAGTCTGAGATGGAGGAAGTAGTCTGGAGGTTCTGTTGGTGGCTGCTTGGCTTCAAGGGCCTTTTGAGTTGTGTTTTGCTGGTGTTAAATATTCAGTCAGCATATTGATTGTACCAGTTGTTTTGTAGCCCTTTGAAGAAGGACATTATGAATGATGGACACTTTTTTTTTATGTCTCATTTTAGGCATCTGGTATTAGAAAAGGATTATTTACAAGGTATATTTCTTTTCAGTGTGGCTGATACAGCTAAATATTTGGTTTCATTCTCCTTGGGTTGGTTGTTTTTTTTGGTGGATTTTGGTGGTATTCTAATGATAGGCACCAATAGTGTGCCGTAGTTTCTTTCAACCAGTACAGCTGTTGTTAAAGGAGAGGACTGAAGGGTGGAAAAATGAAAGCAAAATGTAGATAAAAGCCCACTGGGCTTGACTTTCACTATCCAGGCTGGATATTGACCACCTATTGTACAAAGATAGACTGTACCTTGGCTTTAAAAAAGGGTTTTATAAAGAGTAGGATGTTTCTGTAATTACAGTACCGTGAGAGAATGAATGTTCCACTGAACAGACTCCTGTAATAACCCCTTATGTTTGTTGTGAATTTGTTGCTATGCTATATACTATTATTCTTCTTTCAACTGCTTTATTCACTCTCTTTCCTTTAGTAATCTTAAGCTTGATGAAGCCATATTTTGCTAAAAGTAAAGAAAAAAAATAAAAACTCCTTTAGAAGTAGGTTTCTAAACTGTAACAGTAATGGCTTCTAGAACAAACACTGTGCAGATGATGAAAGAAACTGATTAATATCTCTGAATATTTGAAGTGAGGACTGATAGCCAAGAGCTGACAAAGAGCAATTTAAAAATGAAAATGAAGCCATAATATATTCAAAGGGGTGAAATGGATATTGCTTGGGAGGGGAGAGGGGGAGGTGATGTATTAATTTTGACTTCCAAATTTAAAAAAAATAAAACTTGGGAGCCAATTATCACCCAATTGCTCCAGGCTGGATTTCCAACATGGCAATTATACAACGTTATACTCTTAGAAAAACAGCACTAATCAAAGATCACTCCTGCAATTCTGTGCAAGCTCTGACTGGCTGGATCCCAAGCCCAACATCCACTAGGAAGGAGGAGGGAGGAGAGGATTTGTGCCTGGTGTTAGGACAGTCAAAGATATGGGGAAACAGGTGTAGCTCCCAAAGCAAAATTGTGAACTGTGCTTAATATCACGGCTTACAAAAGGGGGTGTGTTGGCTGCTTGTTGGATGTAAAAACCCTGGAATTTTCCTTATGGAAAGGGGAAATGACATGCCCAGTAAGGCCCTAGGGGGAAAGAAAGGTGAAGGAATACAAGGCCACAGCTGGCAATCTTCCTGGGAAGTATGGTCTGAGTGAGAAATACACGTCTGTTCTTTGGATTGCAGGGTTTTGATAAACCTTCTTCAAGTCACTGGCAGATTTCCACTGGAGACCTTGTTGGTCCTCTACCACAGTGGCTGGGAGGTTACTCGTGAGGCAAAGCTGCTGGGAGCTGTGTGTCTTGCCATGTAAACCATTCCAGAGCAGGTCTCTCCTCACTTCTGGGCAGCTGGCAGGAGGTGCTGCTGCTCCATACAGCAAGTTTCTCGAAATTACTGAGAAACTTGCTGTATTTATACCAAGCTTGGCTACAGCAGATGTCTGCTGTGTAAAATCAGCTTTCACAAAAGTGTTTTTTTTTTTTTTTCCTGGGGCACTCAGTGCTTGTAGCACCAAGAAATTACCCTGTGTGAAGAGAAATTCTATTGTTAATATGGTGCCACCATCACAGTTCATATTAATCTGCTTCTTACCCTACTTTTCTCTTTGTTCCCAAGATACATGCCCTGTTCCTGGAAATGTTCAAGGGTGGGGCTCTACCTACCTGGTCTAGTGGAAGGTGTCCCTGCCCCTGGAATTGGAGCTGGAACTGGATGATCTTTAAGGTCCCCTCCTTCCCGAAGCATTCCACGATAGAGCAGCCAATATCTATGGGAAATTCCCCATGACTCGTTGCTAAATGACTTTCTGTACTGGTACTACTACACACCAGTAATTTTATAATCTGCATGCATATTCTATATAGCTGTGATAAAGTGCACGCTTGTGGAACCAGGAGAGCACAATTTGATTTGTTTTATTGAGGACAGGAGGTTGGGCTGTTTTTACCAGGCCTTCTAAATCAGTTAAACTTTGGAAAATGGACTTGTTTTCTTCTGGCTGGTCCAGAATAACCAATTAACATTTCAGTGACTTCAGTGCATCTTGTAATAATCCATCTCCTAGAGCTGCCTTAATTGCTCATAGAAAAATAAGTTTGTGCCATAAAAAATGCGGGTTTTGGGCTGGAAGAAGATGAGGCTGGCAGTTCAGAGTGCTGAACAGATGGCAGTGCAGAGTCCTGGAAATTCAGCCGTGCTTTGGGGTGCCTGCAGATTAGGCCACCCCTTTGGAATACTGCAGAGCCAGCGAGGATCCGTTCAGGGCCCTTTTGTCATAGCTGGTGTTGTGTCCTGTGTTAAACCACTAAACTAGCAGTTGTTATTTTCATTTTCACATAACGGTAGTGCCATATAAACTGCTGGATCTGCTTTCTAGCTGTGAGTACAGGTAACCAGGTGCTACCTGGCAGCTGTGCTTCTGGGGGAAGTAGTTGTAAATATCTCAGAGAAATATTCTCATTCCTGGCAGAAGTAGTGTTTGCTGGAAAATGCTAAAATAAATTAGGTTTTTATATTCTTAAACTGGAAGCCAACTGCTGTATTTCATTAATTACATACAAATGTATTCTCCTAATGCCACACTGTAGTTTATGATAAATAAAATAGTTTATTTGGACTTTGGGTAATTACTCTAAGTGTTCAATACACGGAGATCTTTACATCCACTGGTATATAATAAAAATTACCATATGTAGCTGTGTTGTTCGCACACAGGTGAGGCTTACCTGTGATTCTCCCACCAGCAATCACTTCAAATTGTATCTTCCTCGAGAGGGCAGAGTTATGACGCTTGTGGACATCATAGTACAGTCTAAACATTAGGAGAATTAGGTTATTTCATGCAACCCATGAGTGAGGGTGGAACAAGTCTAGGTCAAAAATCTTTCAGGGGAATATTATCATTACATCCTGTTCATATACTGAGAAGGGCATCCAGATCAATTACTTTTGTGGGTCAGAACTAGAGTATTAGAAAGAAAAGGGGTATTTCTTAGCTTAAAACCAGCACTATGTCCTCTGTACCCACAAAATCTGACAAGTGGGTCAAGTCACTAATGTTATATACTTTGGATGGCAGTCTCATTTCTAAGACAGGGACCTTAGTCTTGCCTTCACTGTAAGTCACACACATATAATAATAAAAATTTGTGTACATTCTCTGCATTCTCTTTAAGGACTGTTTTTATACCTATGCTCATATAGAATGTGTATCACTAATTTTAAAAACTAATAAGTAAGAAACTCAAAGGTGGAGTTCTGTAAGCAGGTGTAGCAGCATCCTCTCCTCTCTTTCTACAGTTGTGTATAATCCTTTGTATTTGGGGATAATTGCTTTCAGGAACAGGTATTTCCTGGCAGTTGGTGACTGGATGGAAGAGCTGATGCTCTTGGCATTGCCTGAGGTACTTAACCTCGATGGTCATTAAATGATAGGGATTGTCTGATCTGGGAGAAGTTATTGCCATTATAAAGAAAAAGAAAAATAGAATATTGCGTCACCATAGGTGTGGATTTCTGAATAGAGTTTTGGATTTTTTGCTAGTAATTAAAGAGCATAAACACTGTGAGAAGTCAGGTGGTCTTTTCTGGAGTCTATTAAATTTATGATTCTATTTGTGTGTAAGTTTTATACCCTTAGGTATAACAGCAGTCAATAGAAGAGCACCTACATAAGGTTGCATCTCCCTCTCCATTACTTGCTGTTGACCTTTATCTCACTTTTCCCAGTTTAGGCGCTTTGTTTTGTATGGTTTACTCCTTTCAGCACTAACACACAGGGATTGCTGAGGGAAACTTCCCAGCAGAGTTACTGTAATTCCAGGGGAGAAACCTCAACAGTCTGTGTGAGCAGGGGAAGCCCAAGTTCTGAATCACTGAGGTAACTGCGGAAAGTATTAAAGCCATTAAACAGGCATGGAACTGGTGTGATCAAGGAGAGATTTACTATAAAAAACCTGGGAGTCTTAACTCTAGGGAGCATTGAAAGCAAGCTCTTGGCTCTGCTGGTTGCTGTGGTTTAGAACACTAAAAAGGTGTAACAGAACTTCGGTCCTGAATTTCATCTGAACCAAAACCTGGAGGACTGGAGGGACTCTTTCAGTTTGCTTCCTTTGACTTTGTGGACAAGATTACCCCCCAAAAAACCAGAGAAAACAACAGCGGTGACAGCAATAGGTTTGTGTTTTGTGGCTGTTCTTGTGTAAGGTGCTGTGGCTGCTCTAGTCCTCAGTTCTTTTCATACAGAAATAGTAGAAACCTTGAAAGTGGGTATCCAAACAGAGGAGAGGCTAAAAGGGAAGAGATGCAGGGAAATAATTTGCTTTGCCATAGATTGTGCAGCACTACAGAAAGACAACTGAGAGTTGTGATCAAATCATCTCACTAATCATATTCATGTCTTTTCCACTGGTGGCATAATCCTTACAGTTTTGGGAACTTGAATCTTTTCTGAGGGGGGGGGGGGAAAGGGGGATTTTAAAATTAATTTGCTTACTTGTTAAAACAAACAGAAAGGTTAAAAGAGAACTATGATAAACTGAACAATCAAATAAGTAGAAAAAGACCTTAAAAATAATGTAGGTGTGCCTCCTGCAGTTCTGTGTGTGCAGTCAGCATGCAGTCATAAGGTGAAGCATCATATACATATGCAAAATCTTTTATCCTGAGGCTTTTCCTTTGGAGAACAATGATGTATTCATCACCCAAGGTCCATGCACACAAATTTCTTTTAAATGAACTTATAACCTGGTGCCTGCATGTGCCTATCATCTGGATTGCACTGCAGATTTAGATATGTAATCAGATTTAGAGCTTTACTTGAGAATACAGTTAAAAAGAAATGACATTAGATGTGTCCAATCTGCATATTTACTAAGGGGGTTACCTTCAAATTTATGGCAGTTGATGAAACTCTGTGTTCTCCTGAAGGAGCTTCTTTTTCAGGCTGATATTAACACAAGAAAAAAAAAAAAACTGGTACCAAATGTAACATCATGCTGTTCATTTAAAATTCACAGAAAACCTCAGTTTGCACATAAATTATGGATTGAGCCAGGTCTATGATCATCTGCTTTAATATAAATCTGTTTCACAGAGTTACATCACAATGAGTTCAAAATGCTAAGTAATAAAAATCTTGAAAATCTCATGTAGACGGAAGGATCTTTGTCAGTGTCCTGTGTGATTGTGCATCATTCACATAATGTGCTACGATACCGGTGGATTAAAATAAGTTATTAGAGCTCTGTGCTTCCAATTTTAGAGTCAGGACCTTTCAGCTGAGTGTGAGTCACCAGAATTAGTTTAATAACTTTCACTCTCCTTGTTGCAGTGCCCAAAAAAATCATCCTTGTTCCAGTTCAAGTCTCTCAAATAGAACACTTTAACCTTATTTAGTGTGTGCACACACAGCAGGAAAGCTTCTTCTACAACCCTTTACAGGCAGATGTTGTGCATCTCAATCTGAAGGGATTGTGCTATTCTTGGTGTTTTGCAAAATGTTTTCTATAGAATCCAACTGACAGAGTTAACTGATGAGAACAAGACATTAATACAAAAGACAAGGAACGCTTTTTCTTGCCTGAATTCATTGACAGACGTACTTGAATGTTGTTTCCTCTAAGCAGGGGGGGATGTCACGTGAAAAGCTGCATGATCTAAATATATCCATCCTCTGACTATATTGGGTCATATTAAAAAGCAAACACAAAAGCCTCCTAATTCGAGTAAAGAAAAATCTGGACTTTCTAGTATTCAACACCTTCGTGGAAGCAAGAAGTGAAGTGCTGTGTACCCCTTTGCCAGGCTAAAAATCCCTGCCTGAACAATCCTTTTGGGGACCACAGGTGCAATATTTTAAAAAGCAGCAGTCAGTGCTCGTGAGGGAAAAGCAGCTTTTACCATTAGTTAGAGCAAATGTGCAAAAAATTTCCAAGAGCTCAGCAAAAGACAACAGCAGATGAAAAGGCTCCACACTCAGTTGACTTGGAGTATGTGAGTGGTTGATGCTGGCAGTTCGTCATATTCAGTCATGATTACTCTATCATTTGCTCATTTTGCTGCTCTTCTTAGCTACTCATTATCTTACTGGCCATAACTTCATTTGCATTCAGTGCTTCATCCTCTGTTTCAGTGCTATTTATCCTGCAGGAAATCTTCCTTTCTGGTTCTTCATTGGCCTCGTGCACTGAGGCGGCCCTGGACCCGCAGGTGATACCTTTATCTTAAGCAGAAAGTGGGTCACCGGCTTTTCATAAAACTGGGGATGATGTTTCCTTGGATTTTATCTTCACCTGCTGCTCCTGCATTTTTAAAACCATCAGACACATCCCAGCTCCCAGGGAGACACTTCCATATTATTTCCCTCAAGCAGGCCTCAACTGCATTTTCATCCTCCAGCTGGGAGAACACAGTGAGACTTTCCCCAGAAGTCTGTCAATGCAGATCATTTAATTAGGCCAGATGGGATCACTGTAGCAGAAGTGCAAAGCTCTCTTTCCCCTTGGAACAGCTAATGCTGCCTTCCCCGTGTTCCCTCGTGGTGCTTGGGGAGTTAAAGTTCAAAGATAATGCATCCTCCTCGCTCTGGCACACGAACCTTGGCTTTTTATTACAGGCCTAAAATGCTCAGCCTCACCTTCCTGCCCTCCTGAGTGTCAGTGCCTTCCCAAGTTTGGGCATGGCATGAGGGCACTGCTGTCAGTCCCCTGGACTCTGCAACAACTCCAGTTGTTTTCCCAGGCAAAGGAAGTTGGTAATCAATGTCGTTGACAAAGGCTTTTCTGTGTGTCCCAAACAATTGTTACACTTTGAATATATTCAGAGTTCAGGCTGTATTAAAAAGGGAGCCAAACAATTCAGAAAAAAAACCCCTGTATCTAAAGCACTTAATGCAATTTGGTGTGCACTGTCATGACATTGTGCAAGAGCTACGATTCTGATGAGAGAGGTTTGGTATTTGTAGTGCTAGATGGTCTAAAAGTGGCACTTGAAATAGAGGTTTTGTCCATCCATTCATTTTTCCTGCTTGTAGTGTTGTTAAATGACACAGTTTCTGTTGTCTGACCGTGCACTTCTTACCTTACACTGAGACCAAAGAAATCCTGAGAGATCTTGAATTTAAGAGTACAGCCTTTAATAAACTCCAACTAAGGCTCACATAAAAATCCTTCCTTATTCAAAGATAACTTTAGAAAATAAATTCCTGTTTGTTTATATAAGAAAAAAACTTTGATTTAAGCAAAGGTATATGCAAGATGAAGTGCTGGAATTATGACTGCTTATCTGCTGTAGATAAAGCTGAGAAAGGGCAAATAAATATTCTTCCTCTCTACAGGAACACTACTCATAGGCTTAAATCTTGTCTTAGAAGAAGTCTATTAGTGAGAATAAAGTTTCTTACACCTTTTGTTTGGTATTTAATATATTGATGAACTTATTTGAATAATGGCAGTGGTGGTGATGGGCTATTTATAGCTATTGATCCTCTACAGCCCTGAACTGAGGCAATCAGCAAAATTAACATGGGCAACTAAACTGCCATTATCATTGACCTGAGCTGGATTCACAGCAGTGACCCGGTGCTAACAGACCAATTATCCAGTCCCCAGAGCCTCCTGTTCTTGTGCAGTGTAAGCTCAAGTATAACACACACAAAAAAAAAACCCCAAACCCACAACAAAAAAAAGCAACAACCCAGCCCGAATTTCCATGCTAAAAATCCTGTGATCTAGTACAGCAGAATTACGATTCTCTTATCTAGATTTTAGCCTTTTTTGTTGTTGTTGTTTGTTTCAGACTGACAGTAAATGAAAGGCAAACTTTACTCCCTGCCAGGGGAGCTGAGCAGAAGCGTGGTTCAGTGAGCAGTACAACCTGCCACTCAAGGGACAGCACTTAATTTTTCTACACCATCACTTTCAGTGTAACTACGGCTGGGTGGTAATTTAGGGACTGTGACACCAGTTGGGATTTGCAATACACTGCTACCCGAGCCAGAGGTGAGTGTGTCAGCTCCATGCAGTTCCTGGGAAGCTGGATGCCCAAAATGCTATGAAATGGGAATATACAGCCGAGATACACCGTGGGCAGCGCTGGCAGGGATGCAGAGCTGTCAGGGTTAGTTATTGAGTAACTTAGGCCTGACTTCTGAGCCTACTGGAGGGCCTTGGAGCTTCAGTAATGAAAATGGAGCCAGTGAGAAAGCTGAGCTATCTCCATAACTGGACAGCAACTGAGCAGAGGTGACAAGAGCGTACCTTTGCACCCAGGTAGCTGTAAAGTTACACAAGTAGGATACCTGTGTTTCTGCTTTTCTAAATAAAAATAAAAAAGATTATAGGGTAAGATTCAGATATCCTGGAGTACCTCAGCTGTCTGTGGGGAGCAAGCAGTGTAAGAGAACACAAGGAACAGTTATTTTCTAAGGGAAGTCAATCAGGGTGCAAGGGATATGCAGAGCTCTCCTGCAGGGCACGGTCCCACAGCACTGGAGAGCACAATGGTGGCACCAGAAGTTGTTCCCATCAGTGGCATCAAACAAAAGCAAAGCAACAAGTCAGGGCTGATGTGAGATTCAAACACCACATGGTCAGAAGAAGAACCAAGAAACCCACAACGTGGCTTAAGCTCAGACTGAATGCTCAGGCTGGAGCTTGTGTGGGGCTCCAGGGCCCATGGATGGAGGGTCATGGTGAGGCTGTTTAGAGCAATTAAGGCTGTTAGTGATCTTTACAGTGTGAGAGGTACAGCCACTGAAACCCACCTGCAGGGATTAATTGTGGTGGGAGCATTACAGCACTCCCTTACTCCGTGTTAGTATTCTGAGAACAGGTAAATCAACCTGAGCAGCTCAGCAATTATGGCATGGGAAGCTGCAGGAGCAGCTTAATTTGGAGTTGGATAGGATGGGGTTTTAAGAAAGGAAATCAACAGTTAAGAAATTCCTCTGTGCTTGATTGGAAGGAGGTCTTAAGTTGTTTCTAATTTTACACAAACCAAAATAGATTATTTTTGTATTAACTTTTTTTTTTTTTTAGCTCTAGTTAGGTAAAAACTTATATTAATACTTTTTGATAAAGAATTTTCCGTTGACTGTACTGTTGAATATGGAACACTTAAGTTCATCAAACCCTTTTCTTCAAAGAGTAATTGTTTTGACAAGAAGTGTAATAAACAGAGATGGGCTTGACCAGCTGAGTTTTAATAGAGGTTTTTGGTGCAGGTTATATAGCAGTCTCTTAAAATATGAATCTTGTAACTGGCCTTTCTTCCCCTTTTTGGGCAACTCCGAATGCCCTTCTTGTGTCTTAGTAAACCAGCTGTGGTGCTTTTTCCTGTTTGTCGGGTTTGCTGTGCTGAGCTAAAGCATCAAACTGAGCTCTGAGTGTGCTCAGGGGTAAAAAGTTTAATTTAGTCAATTTAGTTTTCCTTACACCTTGCACGAACACACTGCATGCAAAGAGGGGCACTTGAGATTTATCTGTGTCATCATTAAGGTAGAGAGAATACATTAAGAAAAGCTGATAGACAGTAAAATTTGCTGCATCTTTGCTTTTCATCAGTGCAGACTGTGAGTTTGGCTTACTTCTCCACTCGCAAAACCTTAGGGAAAAAAAATAAGTTATAATTCCTCATTATTTACAACTGCATAGCTGATTTTTTGCTGCTGCCAGTAATTCTTTGTATTGGATTTAGAGATGATAATTGGTATTTAGTTCAGGTGTTTGAGGGGTGACTGGTCAGTGGTCATGGAGGAGGAATTCTTTTTAGTGTGAGAGGGATAAGCAGAGGGGGTTTTCTTTAAGTGGGGGCTTAAAAATGTAGCCTGGAGAGTAGAGACAGCGTGACTGTCACAGATTTTAAGGTGTCTTCTGAACCTTTGTCTTTCTGGGTTGCTGAGGAATGCTCTGGGCACTTTCCTACAGAGCAGGTGAGGCAGAAAGAAAACTGGGGCCCTCTCAGACAGCACAAAAAAGCTGCAAAAGGAGCAGCTGCCTCCTGAGCACCAACATCCCCTGCTGGGCTGGGATGGGCACGGGATGGGTAGGAGCCCATGCTCGGTTTTATTGTGATTTTTTTTCCTTTCTCATCAAAGGGTTATTTCCTAGAGTAGCTCAGCGTTGCAGCTCTGAGACAGTTCAATTGTCCTAATTAAATCTAACTGTAATATCAGGGATAAAACAGGGTATTTTCATCACTCCATTTCAAAGTGAAATGACAACAGAATGAGAAATATAATGATGACAGAATGAGGAATATGCATCATTTATTATCAAGATCTGTGTTGTCTTCAATTTCTGATTGGTTTCTTTTTCTCTAAGGGAATAGTTAATGTGTGATATTCTGATTTTTAACAATGAATAATATAGAGCTAGAGTCTGGGGTAAGGCTGTTATTTAAACTGTTTTAATTTATTATGAATATATAAAATAACTGAAATACTTGATGTGCTCTGCATCATTAGAATTTGGGCATAACCATTTTAAATCTGATTAGATATTTTATATGAGAGTGGAATTAGATGATTGCAGCAGAAATGCCAAGAGGTAGATTTGATGTCTTTATTTGAGAGGGAATCAGTTAATCCAGTTTCCCACAACATACACTAGTTCTGTTGGTTGTCAACCCTTTTCAATGGGATTTGAGTTTCCCTCTGCTTACTCTGAATGCATTTTCCTGCTGGAATCTGAGAATTATGTAAACATTACAGTTTGGAATATTTTTAAATTAACTTTTTTTTAACACCCCACCCTCCCCTCCGAAAAAAAAGAAATGTCATGCACATTCAATTACTGGAAAATATACAGTTATGACTGTTTTGATACTGAGGAACACACCAAAGCCTCACTCTCTCTCCTTCCCTTCTGTTTAAACGTTATTGACCAGTTGATTATTTTCACTTTATCACGTTGTCCAAGAGTCTCTTGGCCACATAAAAACGTCCACCTGGAAAATGCCCTTGAATTCAGCAGACAGCAAGTGATGTATGAGACAGAGTAAAACCAAACAAACTTTCCCAGCACAAGTGGAGAGGATTTATGATTCGAACTTCCTTCTGCAGGAGTGCATGATTGGTGGATTTGGGCTGTCCTGAGTTATTTGTATTGCAGTGGAACCTGGAGATCTCAGGAGATGTGTGTTCAGAGCCAGCTGGGTGTGTTAGAAAGGTGAACAGAGAGGTGAAGTTTCTCCAGTTCACTCAATAAACAAACAGCCAAGTTGCTATTTTGAATGTGTGGCTTATTAGAGAGGGTCTGGATTGACTGGGGAAAATGCAAATGAAAATGTTAGGACTGAGATCTGTTCCGCTGCACTGGAAGCTGTCCGGGAAATTTAGAGGAAAACAAATGATGTGGAAGAAATAGAGATGAGAGACAAGAAAGAGGAACTGGAAAATTATAATTTAGAATATTTAGATTTATTATTGATTTATTTTATTTGGGCTCTGTTCTAAGTAGGGAAATTGGCAAAGTCCATAGATGTTTTGCCCGTAGCTTGATATACTACAGAGAGGCTTCATTTGTAAACTGAAAATATCTGCTCCTCTCACACTGGATATCTGTATTCCAGTTTCCAGTTCAAGCCTATTTCTAGGACATTTTGCCGATAAAACGCAGAGGTTCTAGCAGTAGAAGTGGTTAGAGATCAAGTCACATTTTGGTTAATTCCTACGTGAAATAATCTCTTCTCTTTTCCGTTTTTTTTCCAACCTCCAGATTTAATTAGAGAGTCTTAATACCAAACCATTCTGGTCTGCTGAAACATTTGATTAATTTTGTGTGGTTGCAGCTCTGTAATGAGACCCTGAGAGCAGTTGAGAAGCTTTACACAGCTCCAGTGAACAGAGCTGTGAGTTATGACTGTGGTAACACTCCAAGGAAATAAGAGCAGCATCCAGTGTCGGTGGAAGGTTTCTGTCTGATTGGTTTTCCAGTCACAACTTCTTAGTCCTTATGCTACTGAGACTGGGATTCCTGTGAGGGTTCTGCAAGGAGAAGGGCAAATATTTACCATGTCCAGACAGCTTTCTGCTCAGCAATAAAGATGGGTGACCATGGCACAGGGCTTTGAGAGGAGATTTAGGTGAAGAAGAAAATACCGATGAATCTGAGTAACTCCAATGGGAGTAAATGTTGAAATCTGCAGACAAATGCACAGCTTTGGAAAGCATCATAGTAAATTATGGGAGGGTTTGGCTTGAAAAAAACCCCAAGACACCATCTGGTTTATACCTTTTCACAGGGCAAGATAACTTCTACCGAGCTTTCCCTGATAAATGTTCCTGTAATGTGTTCTCCAAAACGCTTCAGTGCTGAACCAATGTATCACAGTTCTCCACTGTCCTCCCTGCACAACTTTTCTTAGTGCCTCGCCCAAATCTCTCTTGCTGAATGCTGAGCCCATTATTTCTTCTTTTGCCCAAGAGGATAAACAATTTATTAACCCTTTCTCGTCCCCTCTGTATTGTGTACGTAGAGATCAGAATCAGAACCACAGAGGAGTGCTCTTTCAAAGAATACACAATCCTAATTCTTTCAGTTTTTTTTTCCTAGACATTTCGATGGATTTATGTTTGTGTGACATCATGTTGGGTCTTTGGTCATTCTTATTGTTTTCCTACAGACAGTCTGGGGTTGATATGAATCTTCAGTGCAGTGCTCAGATGATATATTCCAGCTGGGACCCTGTCAGGCAGGAATTACTGCATGAGTCTTAAACCTTATGTTTGTTTGCTTTTGAGCAGTGATATGATAATGCTGATTTCAATTTGTGATCTACCAGAGTCTGGCATCCTTACTTGGAAAACTGGGGCTTTTTGCACTGTTCCCCTGTCTTTTTTTTTGGGGGGGGGTGGGGAGGGGAGGGGTTATTGTCTTTTTATGCTGTTAGGTTTTTTGTTGTTGATGTTGTTTGTTGATTTTGTAGTGGATTATTCCTCGCTGCAGTGCTTTGCATTTATCCTGAGTTGCACCTCTACGTTTCAGACCTTTTCTCCAATTTCTCAGGGTCGCTGGATATTCCAATACTGTCTGTTCCCCAAGCACTCACAGCTTTTCCTGTTACACATTCCCTGTTTCTCTAAATTAACAGTATTTGAATTTTCTTCCTAAATTTTGGGTTGCTTTGTTATTTTCAGAAAAACAGAAGCAGACTGCTAAAAATATGAGTGCCAGTATTTGCACGTGCTGTTTCATTGAAAATACTTCCTTGTGTCTGGCAATATTTAGTATGAATGGGAATGTTCAGAAGAATATGTAGGAGCAGATGGAAAAACCAGTTTGGAAAACTCTGAGGGGAAGGGTGAGCCAGTAGAGGCTTTCAGTCTGATCATCTCCCATAGGGAGGAGCCTGGAGAAAATGTCCAGGTAACTGCAAAAGCCAAGAAACCTGGGGAGCCAGCTCAGAGCTCACTTGCTCTTTGGCAGGAGCCAAAAGGCAGAAAAAAAATGATAAAAAAATAGCAGTTTACTTGCTCTTGGTGCAATGGAATGATATAAAACTTCCATGATAGATATCTGTCTTTATTACTGAGTTGTTGGTCTGAAACTTCCTTCCTGTGTAAATCCTTCTGAGCATTATGGGAGGAGTGAGGGGCATCTCTTCCTCCAGAAGCTCCAAAACACTGTGCTGATATTCATGAACCAAGAGTAACAGTAGCTGAGTATTTTTGAAGGGTTCTGTGCAGAGATAATTCTCCTCAGAGTGATATTAGGGGTGTGTGTTGGGAGGGAACTCCTGCTCTGCTTCGATGTTATGCTTGGCATTTGATTCTTCTTGTTCCAAAATAGGAATGCCAAATAAAGTTGGATTCCAGAATGCTTCAACTCCCCTGAGCAAAGCAGTATTTACAAGGACAGAAATAGATTTAGCATCGTCTCAGCAGCTCTTTAAGGCATGTTTTAAATACTAGGAAGTCTTCAGAGTGAAAGGAGTAGGGAGAGTTGTAGTTGTGTATAAATAAAATTACCAAACAGGTCAGAGGTGGAAAGTCAGGCTTTCTGGATAGCCTGTGAGTAGACCTTAAAAATTCATTGAAAGTATGATTTTTAGAAAGCAGTTGTCTTCATTCTCTTTTTAATTTAAAGAGTTTTCAGATGGAATGCTTAATTGAGATCAGGTTGCTGGTGGTACAATTCTGCCCTTTAATTATATACTGTCCCTTCTAGATGACCTTGAAGCTTATTGACATGGAATTAGCAGTCCCTGGTGTTTCCATCTTTTACACTTTTGCAGCACCATGAAATTTTTTCTGCTCCAGACAGACCCACGAGGCATCTCATCCATGACCACAAATCAATTAAATGGTCTTGCCAGGGTTGCAAAATTTTACAGATCGAAATCCAGCAGTTGTCATTTACTGCAGGCTGTGGGAAAAGCTCTGTAAAATGTGATACAGTAAGAAACAACACCTTTTGGGGAACAGGGCCAGCCTGTGTGAGAAACTGAGGGCTGGAAAATCATACTGAGGAATGAAGATAATTGAGGAAAAGGAACCTTGTTATACAGTGTGTGTGGTTATGGGCAGGAGTGGTAGAAGAAATTCAACTGACCAGCCCCAGAAATCACCAGAGGACTTCAGAAAATATTTCAGATTTTTAAAAATTTCTTCACATGTGTTTTGAAATTATTTTGAAACTTGAAAATGTTTTGTATTACCTGGTGCAGGGGACAAGCTCCAAAGCACTGAGGGCAACGCTGCCATTCTTGTTTTAAGCACAGAGCACTTGGAATCTGGGAGGCTCATGATGTCTGAGTGAGAGCAAGGGCCAAAACCTGAGTCCTGTGTCATGGTGAGTGTCTTCACCCAGAAACTATGGACCTTTGTCATCCCATATAAGCCTGAGTTGGACATTCAGGAACCACAACACAGCTTCTTAAACTGTGGGTTTGAATTTCATCATGAACCTCAGAAACCTTTCCTGATAAAATTTTCATGAAAATTTAGTAAGAAAGTATCTGTCTCGACAAAGAAATGTTTCTTTATATACTCTCTAACCATTTTTATTAATCTACTACTCAAATGGAACTTTCATGCTTTGTGCTATCAAAAAACTCCATCCTCTAACCCAAAGCATTTATGCAAAGATTTCCCAGAACCAAGCAAAGAACAACAAAACTCATCAAAAGAGAGATGCCAGAAGTTCTTGAAAATACATCAAATATCTGTGACAGTCTTTATAAAGGGAACTTGTGTAAAATAATTGTAACTATAGTCTTTTCTGAGGTTTAGGCTTTATAAGAATCAAAAGCAACAGGGTAATGATCTTTTACCTTGATTTGAAAAAAAAAATGAGTGGAACAGTTGCAAGAAGTTTTATTGGATTTATTTTCTTCTTTCAGTTACTAAAAGCCCCAGATTTCCAATGATGCACTATCCCTCCTTCATTGCAGCAGTTGATACTGTTCTGTTTTCATGGGAATTGCTAATGCACATGGCATGTTTTGAAGTCCAGCCTGCCTTCCCTGCCCAGTGGGATGTCACTGAAGAGGGAATCACAAAGGTTAGGGACCAACATAGGCTCCTGAAAGCAGTTGCTGGGATGGGAGGGAATAGAAACTTCTCAAGTGACAAATACTAAAATGGGTGAAACAAATGCTTTCGGAGTAGGGTTGGATGGGAGTGTTCTTGCGTGGAAGAATCAAGTGACAGAAATACACACACACACACATATATATATATATACACACACACACACATTTATCTTTGGAGAGAGTGCTGGGAACAGAGTCTTGTTGGATTTTGGTAATTAAAGCAGAAAGTGTGACTGGAAGCAGGAACCACATCCGAGCTGCTCATTCCCTGCAGGGGAATTTGCCAGCAGTGGCAGCAGAGCTGCCCAAGCACAGTGTCTGCATCTTCCCTCTCCTCTGCCCTTCATACCTCTGGGACCTTTGGAGCTGTTGCAAGGCACACACAGTTGGTTTAGACACCCTCAAAGTTTCCTTATCCCCTGACAGTTTCTTTTGAGATTGTGGTGGCATCCAGCAGTGATTGTTGTTCTGATGTGGTGATGGTGCTTTGTGCTGCACGAGGCAGAGCCCTGAATAATTTCTGCCTGTTAACTTTTGTGTACTCCCACAGTAATAAGCACTTTTTAATGGAGTCATTTAATAAACCTGTAAAGTTCCTTGTATAACATTTTAGGACTGCTTGATGTAGACCTTCAGAAGGTTAAAAACTCTAGCAAGAGTTTACAGGATGGTAAAAGCAGCTGTCTAAAGTCTAGAAAGCCTTGCTTTAGCATATGGAAATAATTAAAAGTACTATTTAAAATATTTTTTTTAAAGCAGAGTTTGTGTACTGATATTCTGTACTAATATTGGCAAGGACAGCTGAAACAATCTAGTTAAAGTCTATCCTTTCTTTATTCCCAAGAATAAGAAATGAATTATTCCTATTTATATAAACATTCCAAAATTGTCAGTTCATTTTAAATAAAAAAAATTATCCTTTCCTTCAGATTGTTTTTCTTAGGCCTTTGCTGATTCTTCTGTGGTTAGCATGTGTAGCTGTGCCCATGAATGACTTCTGACCAAATCAGATCTTTTCCAAAATTATTTCTTCATTCTTGTTTAACTCATGCAATATTAGGGCTTTTATGGACCACAAAGGTGACTCCTAGTCTTATTTAAAAAATAAAAAAGGAGGGAGTGTAAGGTTTTATTTCAGAACTATCAGGATTTTTGACATTTGAAACATTTTCCTATTTTTTTTAAATTATTTTTAAATTAAACTCAAACTTTCCAGCAGTTTTGGGCCAAATACAAAATGAGTTTGAGAGTTCTATTTTGCACAATAATCTGCTTCTGAACGCTTCTACTGTAATCACTTTTTTCCAGTTCTCAGCCTTTCCAAAAGGTGTTGAGAGATGCATCTGTCCTTTGTGACTTGGAATTGTCCTGTGTTTCTTTGGGCTCTTTCCTGTAAAGGGGGAAGCTGATGAGGTGAAGGGAGAAGAAACATGTCAGGGAAGGGAAATGACATAGGACATTGGTAAATCTTCATTATTATTGACGAAATTGGGAAGTGGGAGGGAGCAGCTGACTTTGTGTGGGGAGAATGAGAAGGGAAAACAGACCCAGGAGCAGCAGCTCAGCACAAGGGAGTCTGTTTTTGAGAGGATCTCTCTCACTGTGAGTGTCATAAACACCCCAAGAATATGTGTGGTGATAGTCCCGGTTTTTTATGACAGGTTTTGTTTTTTTCATCTGATTTTGATTCTTTTTTAAATTTTTTTTTATTTATTTTTTTAATGCTGGGATTACTGGTTCTAGTCCAGTTTGAGTTCAGGCATCTGAAAATAAAACTAAACCCCTGTAATATTTCTGGCAGTGCAGAATAACGAAAGCTCAGTGTGCTACCAGGCAGGACACTGGGGAGACCTGGCAATATTTGGATCTGGAAGTCAGTCTGGCCTTTCTGTGTGACAGTGGTGATGTACAGATCGCTATTGGCTTCTTGGATGCCACCTTCCAGGTGCATTTTGGCTGAATTTGTGGTTACCCCTTGCTGTTCAAAACCAGCCTTGCAACCCTACCTTGTTTCTGAAAAATAACCCCAAATTTCTTAGAAGAAATAAGGGCCAGATTTTAAACGTTTATGCTATGCAGAGCCAGTTTCAAAAGCCCAGAAATAAAAAAAACACCTGTTTGTAGATAAATCTTTTGCTCTTTCAAAGAGCTGGGCCTCAGGTCTGGCTGCAGAATGCATAAGAAAATCCCAGCTAGGACTTAAAGTACATTTTGCTCCCAACTGCTGTGCGAGAGGCCCCCATAAGCAGTCACGGTGCATCCAAGGAGGAGCTCAGTGTTTGTCTGGGTACAGTTAAGTACACAGGGATATTCTCCAGCTCATAAGCAGAAATCTGTCTATGCCCAGAGCAGCTCACTGGAGAGCCTTTTCTTCATAGTCATAAAATACAGGAGAAAGCCTAGTCATTTAAAATCCAAATATTTGGCACCTCTGGTCTCGCTGCTGCTCCTCCACAGCCCTGCTGGCTTTTAGCTTCCTCTTTTTATTAAACTATCAAATTGGGAGTTTTTATTACTCCCAATTTAGCACTTCTAATAAAAAGTCACAGTTAAAAGCCTCTGTGGGTACTGAAACTTGCAGCTGTGATTGCTCTTGATGAAAATAAAGACAACCTCCACTTTTAAAGCTTGTCCCTGTCAGGTGGTGGCTCCAAATCAGAGGGAGCTGGGTGGGATAGCAGCTGGGAAGGAATTACAGCAACAGGAAGGGCTGGGGAGAAAGGGGAGAAGGTGGCATTAGAAGAGAAATACTAATTATATGTTCACAGTGCAGCTATAGTTGCGGTATGAAAATACCTCAAAGTCTGGAAATAGTCAAAAGCCGCTCGCTGCTTTAATACAGGACTTATTTAAACATGACATCTGTATTCAGCAGTAGTGGCCTGCACCTTGTTGGAGACTGACTAATTTTACCATTACTGTAAAGTTCTGTAGCATGCAGTGGTCCTGAGCAGTGCATATCTCAGAATAATTGTAGCAGCAGGGGGAGGGAGCACGTTACTGCAAATCCTGCAAAGTGCCTGTTTGAGGCTGGTGCTGGCTGTAAAGAGCAACTCTGATGTGTTGACCTGGGGATTCAAAGCCACAATAAAAGAAATTTCAGTACAAAGCAAATTCTTTTCTATCCAGCTCCCTAAAAGGATGTCATTATCTCTTATTAAAAAAAAAAAAAAAAAAAAAAAAAAAAAAAAAAAAAAAAAAGGAAAAAAATACTAAAATGTGACAGAATTATTTTTAAACTGTGTTTCTGCTGGAAATAAATCTTTCCATTAAGAAAAGCCTCTGAGATGAAAACTGATATAATAATTTAAAGTTTTCTGTCTTAAGTTGAAATTTTTTCAGTCCCTTTTTCTTTCTGCAAGTATAATGTGTGGGAGGAAGACAGAACCGTATTTTTAATGACCAAAGTTACCTGTCTGGGCTGCAGGAGTCAGTCCTGGATAAGAGGAATATTGATGGCAGGAATGGCAGGAATGGTGTTTCCTGCAGGACCTTGACCTCTGCTGGAGCTGTACTTCATGCTTATGATGTGATGGTGCACTCAGTTATGTCAGAAAACAGGTCAGCCCATCCAGATCCATTTTTGGAAACACTCCCCAGGTTGCACCTTTCAGCCATGGGACTGAGTTAAATTTAGCTCCCCTGATTTTGCTGAAATTTTCTTGAATGTGAAAGTGCTGAAATTGGATGGTAAACAGTGGGAGTTGCTGGGTCTGAATATCCCTTGGTGCTGCCTGGCTTTGCTCAGCTCTCTCCTCTCTTCTTCATATTCAGTGAAGAAGGCAGTGGTTTTTAATCAGTTGAAGGTCCACCTGAAGCCAAAGCCAGGATGTGCACACCGTGTTTGGGTGACAGTTTTGGGTGACAGTTTTGGGCAGTTTTGGGTGGCAGTTTTGGGCAGTGATGCACATCTGGGGCAGCTGAGGAATGACTGTGCTCCCTTCTCCCTGCTCTTGGAGCCAACTGCCCCTGCCACCCCTGGAGTGGGAGGACACGATGTCCACGGAGCTGTCCCAGTTCATCCCGTGCTTTAGTGCATCCCTTCTCTGTCTGGGCTGTGTGTCCAGGCACTTCTCAGCCTTGGGCAGTGTTTGTGTTTCTCTCTGTGACTCTCCCTCCCTTTTGAGTCACTCCTGCCAGCTGGTGCCCGGGAAGGAGGCACACCAGCTGACAGCGATTGTTCTGTTACTCTGCACTTCCAGCAGTTGCCCTGATCTACACCTGAGTTTTCAAAAGGGAGTTACTATGGCCAGTGTTTAGTTATCCAGCAGCGTGGCTGGCTGAGGTAAGAACAGTGACTCAGCTTCTGGTGACTGAGGAATGTGCTACAGCAAAGAATGAGAGCAGTGCAGAAGTGAACAAATACTTTGATGTGACCCAGTGAAAAGTTAAAGACAATTATTCTGGTGCAGGGAAGAGAAGAGAGGAATATGCCTTTATGATTGCACTAATCAACCACGCTGACTGTTTATATTTCTGCAGGGCTAGAATCAGGGCAGGGGCACACACAACTGGTTCTCATGAATATTTAATTTATATATTTTTTAAATGTTTAATCAACTTGGTGAATTAAGGAGACTTACAATGAACAGATGAAGTATTAGACTCTGTGGAGTGAAGACAAGCATTTAAATTGGGTAAACAGCATGATATGATTGTGCGGGCTGAGTCCAAGAACCCTTGATCTAGAGAGATAATGGATGGAAGGGAAAACAAGCAGGAATACATAAAAAGATCCTATTTGTGCCCTGGGGTTATCTGAGGAAGAAGGACATTTCCATGGGAGAAATTAATTTGAAAATGTTTACTTTTTTTGTCCAGATGTTTTATGAGGAACCCTGTGGCATCATACAGAGAGAATAGGAAATAAAAAAAAAATAAAAGTAGGGAAAGCAGGCACAATATTTTAGAGGCTCTTTTCGAGGAATTTTTTCACATTCCTATACAGTGGTGGATCCTGCCTTTTGTAAGGGGAGATCAAAGTTGTAGGAGAAGCAAAATGTAATGAAAAGCATCTGGGCCTTGAATTAAAGGACCAAGTGTCTGAAAAAGGATGACAAGTGTGTAGTTTTTCCTCCTGTCAGATCTAACATGAAATTGGAGAAATGAGAACACAGCCTGCCCCAATCTACCTCTCTGCACATCAGGAGTCTGAAGCAGTGGGAGGACACACACACTGTTAAACTCACAAGGGAATAAAAAAGCTGCTGTGGTACAACTGAAAGAGAACAGCTACTAATTTTTAACACTTTTACTATTTGGGGATGAACATGATCAAGTTTTTGATTGAAAAATTTAATTTGTCTGTCTTAAAACAAAAGTTTTGGATATTAATGTAGGTTGGTAGAGCTGCTGTATCTAAAACATTTTGAAGCTTATATGTTAGGTAGCAAGCTCTCTGAAAGGTCATTTTCAGAAAGTTGGGATGATGTGTGGGACTTTTAATGATACAGAAGCACTATATTAAGATGAAATTTTTTGTGGTCTGCCTTTTGGCCTAATTGCCCCCCTCTGGCACTGAGGCCGGGCCAACTTTGTGCTCCTCAGCATTAGTTTTTGTGGGATTGTTTTTCTTAATAGCAAAGATGATTAGAGGGACTGTTCCCCCTTCTGCTCCATGTGTGCCTGCATGCTGTGCACTCTCTTCATCTTCACTTGCTGTTAAGCTGGTGTGGAATTCCTTGCACTAGCTGTACTGTCCATATGATAAAATTATTTAGATCCTTTCAAATATTTTGTTTAGACATACCTAAAGTTCAGTAATGCATAGCTTGAATAATTGGTACACTTCATGAACATACAAAAAGTATATTTTTAAACATCTCATATGTCTTCAACACTAAACATTTTTTCTTTCTTTCTTGTCTTTTAAACAAGAGTTTATCTTCTATGTAAGAGGGATGGTCAGGTGGAGCAGAATTAGCCCAAGAACATGGTTGCTGTCTGCTTGAGCCCCTTCCTCACACAGGGTGAGCTGTCAAAGGAGGGTCTCAGGAGTCCTTTGCAGCTCCATCTCCAGATGAATTCACTTTCCTTCTGTTGCTCGTTTTTCTGCGCTCACTTCCCACAGACATTCCTGTAAGTGATGGGATGCTCACTGGGATTTTATAGAAGATTTCCAGAAAAT